>NC_079219.1:31627518-31640018 GCF_029633865.1 Lampris incognitus | reverse complement strand
AGTGATGCTATTTCATCCATTCAGCCAGATTTAAGATGAAATCGGGCTTTTGGTTATTGACTGTGATCAGTGTCAAGGACGTCAGAGTTCATCTGGATGTAGCTGATCTACATGTCTTCTCAGCAGTGCTGAGTCTGCATCCTGCAGGGGCATGGTGCATAGAAACATCCTCCCAGTGCCCCAGGTAATACAGAAGAATAGAAATATACTGAAAGGCTCTGACTCAATTCATAATGGAAAGGGACATGATAAGATTAACTGCCCCTATAGGAGGATTCACACAGGGTCAAAGCAGATTGCAATGATTCGAATTCAATTGTGAATTTGTGCCGCCATCTTCCCACACCGGTGGGAAGCGGTGTGGGAAGATGGCGGCGTGAATTTACGTTTGTGGCGGCTTCACCCAGTACTGTCCATGCAGGGTCTTTGTCTACATCGATGTCTAAGTCTGTGTTTTCATTTGATGGCTGGGAGAGCTGGCGCTGGATCGGCTGTGAGAGCTTGGTCTGCTGTGTCCTGTGTGCCCAAGGACCACGGCCCTGCCTGGAGCTGCATCTGAACAGGAAACACCAAAGGTGGTCTGACAGGACGCAGAAGCGGGACAGGTTAAGCTAACTGCTAGTCCATGCTGACCGGCAGTTCTGATAACACTGAGGGGGGGGGGGGGGTCTGGCGGCAGCCTCGCCTAATGTTGACTGTGTTTTTGGTGTCGTCGTGTGGAGTGTCGGGAGTCGTGTCGAAGGTGTCTGGCTGTGAGAGCTGGCGTTGGATTGGCTCAGAGAGCTTGGTCTGCTGTGTCCGGTGGGCTCAGAGACCGCAGCCCTGCTTTGAGCTGCGCCCGAGGAGGAAACAGCGAGGGTGGTCTGACAGGACGTGGAAGCGGGGCAGGCTAAGCTAACCACTAGCCTACGCAGACCGGCAGTCTGACAGTCCGACAGTCATCCTGGCATTTGTTCTCTTGGACAGTGAATTTTTTATTTTTTTTTATATGTTATATATATATGTGTTTTTGAAGTTTTTTTTTGCAGTTCGGAATACTGTGTTCCTGTAGTTTGGATGTGTTTGGATGTGTCTTTGTGTTGCACTGCTGTGGACGGGGGGAAACGATATTTCATTTCATTTCATGTGTGCAGGTGCATGGAATGAAATGACAAATAAATGTTCCTGATTCCCGATAAAAGTGTGGCAAGTCTTGAAATATTACAATGTCAGAGCCTCACTTAACCACGCCATGCTTCCCAAGAAGGAGATGTTGTACTCTTAACAATTTTCCTGCTCAGTGTTTAGTTAGAAATAACACAATTTATGACATACACTGTTGTTGTTTACATTGCACAAATTGTATTGACATTGGCTTGCTGTGAAAGCATAAAGAGGCAGAACTTTGTTTACACTGTTTGTGTAAGGGTGGAGCTTAGGCATTGGTATTTTTTCACGATATATCTAAACAAATATTTCATGTTGTCGCTATTTCATCTGGCCAAAGCACACCTTCTGCCCTTCAACAAAAAAAAAGAGAAAAAAAAACACACACATCCAGATGTGCTGTTGCTTGCACATGGATGTAGACAAGCCTATGTGTGTGTGATGAGGGAATGTAAATGTGTCGTTTGTACCTGTCTTGTCTGTTATCATGATAAAGCACTTCATGCTGTGGGAAGAGGAAAAGAGAAACGCTGGCAGTAGCTTCATTCATCGCCTGTCCTGTTTCATTCACTCGCTTGTGATTCTCCATCATTCTCCTCTCAGCAGCCTTCAAGAGGCCAGCTCGCATTGAAACAAATCTCTCATATTCTGCTTTTTGATTTCATTCTTTCTCCCCATCGTCTCTCCTATTAGCTTATTCATTCTTCACATGTGACTGCCAGCCTGTTAAGGTCATATTAAACCACAGCAATCCACTTTAAATGGTTATCTACGACGTGCATTAAAAAGCTCTTTGCTGCCCTTTAAATATTGTGATTGGGTTATAGGGGGGTCGCTGTTTCGGAGCGCTGATCGTTCTCCCAGGAGCCTGCTTGAGAATATAAATTGAGTAATATTATAAAGGCGGGCACTCCAGAAGGACTGGGTAATGAATAGGATTCATGATCTGAGGAGGAACAGGAGGTCATGCAATGAAGTGAAATACTCTAATAACTCCAATCCAAACCCACTCACATCATGATACATTAACTGAGAGACTTTTGCAATACTATTCTCTGTTGTATTGGCTTATGGGAGCATTACCTCTATTTATTGCAATGCATTAGTGATGTAAAATAGAAAACAGAAAGCTGATCTGGGTCATAATGATTATTTAAAGTTTTTATTTTGACTTTCATGACATCGCTACATGTAACTGTGGTAGAGGGTCAGGCCAAATCTCTGCAAATCTTGTAATCTCCTGAAAAGAAATAAATCAAAAAAGCAGATTTGTATTACCCATGCAATTTCATGATCTTTCACAAATGTCTCCAGAAGTGTACCACGTCTGCTGGCAGATCAGACAACAGATTACTCCTTCTGCAGGCCTAAATACCATACTAAGATTTCAGATGTAATCCCCCCCGATTATGATTTTTTTTTCTGCAAGGAATTACATTCATCATCTTACATAGTACATATTAAGCTGTGCTTATTTGAGGTGGCCGATGGATAGTTTTGCATGTCATCCCTCCAGATCAGGACAAATCTGGTAGCTGGTATCACTGGCCTTATGCCCCTCTATATCTCCCCTGTCTCACCACTACCTGACAATGACTGATTACATGTTATTTAACTGCCAGCAAAGCAGATTAACATCACAGATTTCTTTCCTAGTCATAATTTATCAAGAGAAAATCTTGTAGCTCTATGTGATATGTTACTTTGAAATGAAAAGCTTGGCATAAGTGTAATTTCTGAGATGGTAACATGCTCCATGCTCGCTCCTGAGATATCGTCATCAGAGAACACGGGAGTCATGGCTAAACATGTAGTTTTACATTATGCTTTTAAAACTGAAGGCAGTAGGCACTCTCTCCCTCAGAGTGTCTTGATGGAGTGAGTGCATGGGGGAAGGAATGAGCGTGTGCATGAGTGTGTGTGTGTGTGGGGGGGGGGGTCTTGCAATCAGGCATGGGGAAAATGGTTAATTCCACTTGTGATGACACCGGCTCGGCAAGCACAACAGTTTTCAAGCGCTGACACTGACCAGTAATGACTGACCGAATGGATATAGAATAGAAAAAGGGGGGGTGGGACTGGACAGAGGGGGTGGGCTAGGGGAGATGGGTGGGGGGGTGGGGGGGCTGAGGAAAGACAGACGAGTCAGTAAAAGAAACACTCCTAAAGTATGAGAGAGAAAGACAAAGGGGGGGGGAGCAAGAAAGAGAGAGAGAGAGAAAGTGAGAGTGAGACACAGCTGCTTCTGCACAATCTGTTTTCAGCATCTACAGTCCTGGGCCAAAATACCATTAATACAACTGTCAGCAGATTGAGTGGAATCAGGCGCGGCCGACGGCTTTGAGCAGCTTGAGAGGAAAATGCCCAGGATCCTATGGGGAGGACAGGCCCTGTCCGAGATGCTGCCCATTCTTTGGCCTTTTGTGGTGTTTTCCCCTCTCTATGTTCTCCTCCTTTTTATTTGTGCGAAGATTAAATTGCACATGATCTTTAATTTCTCCGCTCCTCCACTTGTCGTAGGTCGACGACCTCCATACAGCTCAGATAATAGATACATCGTCTGTTTGTCTTGTGGTGAGCTGCTTGTCCGCCACAGTCCAGTGAACCGCCATTGTAGCGCGGTCTGAGGCAATTAAGTAAAATGGTGGATAAGGCCTCAGTGCGTCCTTTCAATATTTATTACATCCTCTTTGTGAAAAGAGCTATTTAGTCTCTGTATCTAAAATGATCTCTAACACAATTATAACTGCATTTAGAATGCACATTAGTGGCAGCCTTCAACCCTCGGGAAGGATCCTAATGCTTTGACCAGAGGAGATAACCAATGAAAGAACTAGTGCACTCAATATTTCCTTGTGAATAACAAATGGTGAGACCATATTAAAATGTATACTGAACTTTTGAAAAAGGAATGCACTTTGCATCTGACTCACATTGGCGTTTCTTTCTCATTTCTCAATTTCCAGGCAACTTTACTCACCACAAGTTACCATCTCAATGAGGTGTAAAGCAAAGATAAATAGCAATGCATATTCTTTCCTCCTACACTGGAAGACTGACTCACCAAACATCCACTGTGTCTGTATTCACACCCTGCTAGCTTGTACGAGCTTCTGCAACCTGGGTCTGAAACTTGCTTCCCTCCCCTGAACATGTGTATACAGACAACTTGGAGCCAGTCCCTGTCTACTCTCTCTTCCTCTTCTTAATGATGCTCTCTCTCTCTCTCTTTCTCTCTCTCTCTCTCTCTCTCTCTCTCTCTCTCTCTCTCTCTCTCTCTCTCTCTCTCTCTCTCTCTCTCTCTCTCTCTCTCTCTCTCTCTCTCTCTCTCTCTCCCTCTCTCTCTCTCTCTGTCTTAATTGACTACCCAGTTTGATAACGCATGTCTGTCTGATTGTAGTTGGTCAGTCTCTCTGATAGCAGATCAGTTGATCTATTAAAATAGTGAGGGACATGGATCCTATACCCTCAGATCTGAAAGGGGTCCAGAGAGCTACTTTCTCTTTGTATAAAGTATTATCCTGCAAATCATTGCTGAAAAAAACAAAAAACAAGTATATCTCTTAACCTTTGAGTCAATCTACTACAATATTACAAATAGAATATTTATATGATAAAGTGTGAGGGCATCTATCTATCTATCTATCTATCTATCTATCTATCTATCTATCTATCTATCTATCTATCTATCTATCTATCTATCTATCTATCTATCTATCTATCTATCTATCTATCTATCTATCTATCTATCTATCTATCTATCTATCTATCTATCTATCTATCTATCTATCTATCTATCTATTATCTATCTATCTATTATCTATCTATCTAGCTAGCTAGCTAGCTATGTAATTATATGTAATTATGCATGACCATATCCTATAATTAATTATATTTTTGAAGTAAAAGCAAAATCTTTGGCCCTGAACACAAAAGCATACATGTTATGGTCACTATCTGAATTTTGTGTTGCTTAGAAACACTTTCAACTAGCTGCAGAACAGTGCAGCACCATCAGGACCAGCGGCACTGGGTCAAAGACACCTGTTGGAGAGGAAATGCTTTTTTTCTGTTCCCCACATTACCAGCAGGGTCCTGCTGAAGAGCCGGGCCGGGGAAGAGGTTAATAGACACCACATCATGACATCAGAGCCAAAGATCTAATTTCCCCACCTAGCCTGACTTAAGTATATCCCCCAATTGTGTCCTTTCGTAAGCAACTTTTATGGAACCCCTTACGAAAAGCCCACAAGCCCAGAGGCCAGGGGTCAATGTGCTGATGGATTGTGGGGTTGCATCGCGGCCTGGCCCTGCTGACAGGCTTTATTGGTTTGGAGGATGAGCTTGTAAGCCTTTATAAAATTATTGTATTAAAGCCACTGTGCCCCTGCCTCACTGGCACTTGTCCCTGAATCAATGTAGAGATAATTTCAGAAATGAATAGTTAGTATCGATCAAGCCGTTAGCGATGGCTTATCAGCCTGTCAGACAGGTCGCCGTAGATTATTGTGCCATTGTCATTTATGGCCTCTATCATAGTATTTGTATTTTTTGAAGCAGGCCTGGTTCAAACAAAGACAATTCAATTTGCAATGGATTTCTTTCTATCTACCCCCCCTCCCATCCTCCCCCTCCCCTCCACTCTCGGTACACAATAAGCAATAAATCACAATCCTTTGTGTTTGTATCTCCTTCTCTCCCCTTCTCTTTGTCTGACACGTGGGTCTCGGGTCTCGCGGCCTGGTCTCAGAGGACCTGGGGGAGCACCGAGGTAGAGGAGGGCGAGGGCAAACGTCAGCACTTGAACTCTTGGCTGAGGAATTGAGTGTGCTGTGGTTCAGACACACCAGTGACCTTCAGGTCTGTTTGTGGACGGAGGAACTCTGCGTTTGGTTACCCGGTGCTCATTGTGTGGCCTAATAAACAGCCGGCCGGGACACTTTACACGTCAAAGAAAATAACAGCCGTTCTTTTAGAGGACTTTCATTTCTTGGTGAATCATTTTTAATACTACATAATTTAAAAACAACAGTCCTAATATGTAGAGGGAAGATTTAAACTAGCACGCACAGTGTTTGAATTTCCTTATAGCGTGGGTATGCTACGCTACAAGGCTAGTTGGTTCATGCAGCTAGCTTCCTCTTTGTTGGATCAAGGTGAGCCCTCCGTGTCATGTTTGTACTTTTCCTTCTCGCCTTCTAAACTGTGAAAGACAAGATGTATCCATCACGGAGCTAAAGCTCGATTTCAATAGCAGCTCAGGGGGAATCATTCAGAGAAATGTAATTTACTCGCTATTGGTCAGTTTGACCTCTGACCTCAATCACTTGACAAGGTTGCCATAGATACCATTGGAAAAAAAAGAGGAGGGAAAGAGAGAGAAGGAGAGAGAAGAACCTAGGAAAAATAAAATCAGATAGCATCGGCCACGGCTCGTACAGCTGAAGCTTCACCACAGTTGTGAAAAGATATGGGTTTGTGAGAAAAGCTGAAAGTAAAAGGAGCGCAGCAGAGAACACCACCAAAGCAGCGACCTCACGGCTGACGTCTGCTGGTTGATAGACTGAGCATTCACAGTCATTACATAATCACGTCAGCGGCGCTATTTGTCATAACTGTCACACATCTTCATTTTTTTTCAGTCCGCTGACAGATTAATTACACCCAATTATTTCACAAGTGTTCAGCACTAATTAACTGTACAGTTACACAGCATTAATAGCTCAGGGATCAAAGGAAACAAATGGCTATCATACATCATTTCAATTAACCACCGCGATGGATTAATTAACGCTGTATCATCTTAATGCCATGGGTGTATGGATGGAGAGGGGATTCATCTGAGGAAGATCACTGGTGTAGGAACAAGGGAGAAACGATGGCTGCATGATCTGTTCCCCAATCCGTAAATAGAAACTATTCACGAGTCCCATGTGAATCATGAAAAATATGAATATTTGAAAAATAAGTAAAACAAAAGCAATCCACGTATGCATTGTGCATCGATAGACACAGCGTGCAAAAGATAGCAATACTTTACTTTCATCTTACAGTTTATGAGGGTTTTTTTAATCATTTCATTCACAGGATTTAAAAAAAAAAAATTTTTTTTTGGCTTTTTTTTTTGGCTTGTTGTCTTTGCACCTCAAAGTATCTGTGAAATCTGCTGGAATAAGGCTTTCCACAGCAGATGAGGCCCGTGGTCAGCCGACACGGTTATTTCCTGTGTCAATATGACATGTAAAGAATGCTTACGTCAGATCTTTCTTTTCTCCTTTTGTTTAAACGCAGGAGTTTCATGAAGAGTTTGATATTTCACCTCTCGATATAGTAGCTCATCCAGCTTGTCTTGACTCCGATTGACCCTTTACGGTTAAAAGGCTCTACATGACGTCATCTCAACCAAACAATATTGTATAGGAGTAGATTCTGGTTGAGGTCAGCGCTGACCAACTCTTTGAGTGAGTCCTTCCATTACTTCCTGTCTGCAGCTGAACACGCCTTCACCAGGCCACCGTGCATGCACGTTTAACACGGGCTGTTAATGATCCTGCATGGACGATTTTGGTGAGCTCAGGTCTTTTGCAAAAAAACATCTCAAAATAATGCCAGATGCTGCACATCTTTTACTGATGTGCCTTCATCCCCTCCAAACTTAACACCGCATACCAGAGAATGAACTTATGACCATTACCTCCGCTGATAGCTCGACATCTTTTCCAGGATAGCGGAAGCCCAGGGAATTCACATCTTCCCATTAGCGCCATGCTTTGTGAATTCTTAGCGATCAAGTAATCCATATATCTACATTGTTGACTCTCCTGATGAAAGTTTGACATTGATTTCCAAATAGACCGTCTTTGTCCTTTGCTGTTGGACCTCACATTTTCACCTCTCATGCAGCCTTCGGAGCTGCAGGCGACGGCGTTCCATTGCCTGACCCAGCTCAATATGGCAGACACATTCACTCTTCAACTGGACAAACAAAACCAGCAGCAAATAATGACCAGCCTCACTATTATGAACAATTGATTTGATGTGGTCCAGGGCCCTGTGGATTTATTTTCTTTTATGGTCGTATAAATGTGTGTCACTGCCTTAGTATGCACTGCAAGTGTGCAGGTGCACGTGTATTTGTGTGTGTTTGTGTGTGTGTGTGTGTGTGTGTGTGTGTGTGTGTGTGTGTGTGTGTGTGTGCGCGCTCGCACATGTTCGTGCATGTGTGTGTGTCCCTGTCCAAACAAACGGAGGAGGATTGGGCCAGAGAGCCTGAAGCACTGCTCGTCCTTTAATTGCCATTTACATACTGGTGAAATCATTAATTTCTAATTCCCCCACTATTTGCCCCAGCACCAACAACCCCCCCTCTCACCCATACACACACACACACACACACACACACACACACACACACACACACACACACACACACAGTCTGATGCTTATGTCAATGTCAGAGCCATTCAGTTTGTCCGAACCCTATACAGTTGTTTGTGTCCCACAGATGCCTCTTCCCAATCACTCATGTTTTGCTTTGCTGTATTTCACTGACAGAGTTTGTCTGTAAAAGTTGCACCACAGACATGTTGGTATGGAGAGGAACGCCTCTTTACCTCTCACTACTGGTATGTTGACATAAGGGACTTTTATTGAGAGAAAATTTACCAGATGTTCATTTGTGACAGCAGTGTTAAAATAATTGCTTACATAACAGCTCCTTTAGCTTTATGACCTGGCCAGTGGACTAACAATAGGCCTGGATGAGCTTTTGGCTGCTGGTTTTGAGTTGGTTTTGAAAGCATCCTTCTGTTTAGTTGTAAATGAGCTGCATTAAATTCAGTGACCGCAGAGAGGCCATTAACAATGGATGTATTGGATGAGATTACACACATAATGCAAACACGCACAGGGGTGGATGCATGCACACACACACGCACGCACGCACGCACACACGCGCACACATACACGCACACACACAGACACAAACATTAAAGCACCGAAAAAAATGCAGGAAAACTGCAGTTTTGTCATGTTTCATATTTTGCATTGGGAGTCAAACACATTGCTTACAATGCATCATCATCATCAGGGCAAGTTAATTACCAACTTGCCAAAAAGAAAAAAAGACAAAACACAATATGGGTATAGTGAAGACATCAGCAAGGGGATATGTGTGAGGATTTGACCTTCCTGTGCCAGCTAAAGGTTTTGCATGGAGACATCCTGTATTGTACCAGTCACTGACTTTACCAGCCCGGTTGTTCTTCGAGGATCATCGCCACGAGCCAAATAATAATTAGAAGTTGACAAAATTCATGGCCAGGTTCCAGATCTATTGATTTTTCCATATTCCCTCTTCAGAAGGATCAAGAAAACAAGACACAAAACTTACTGTCTTCATAAATGTTTTAGAAGATCAGGCGATTTGAAAAGGGATATTGACAGTTTTTTTTCATTACAGAACATAGTATTCTACAGCGTTTTTGATTATTGGCAATAAGTAAGCAACTTTCACCTTGGTGTCTTTCATGTACCAATAAATAATGTCTCCTTTGGACATCTTGGATGTGGTTTTAATCACCCAGTGCCACATATAACCCAAGTGAGGTTATAACAAGATTACTTTCCAATTTAATGTTGACACAGAACGCCTTAAGCATTCATCAGGCACACACACACACACACACACACACACACACACACACACACACACACACACACACATATATATATATATTGCCATCCATTATCCAAACTGCTTATCCTGCTCTCAGGGTTGCGGGGATGCTGGAGCCTATCCCAGCAGTCATACAGTGATTGGGTGGCAGGCGGGGAGACACCCTAGACAGGCCGCCAGGCTATCACAGCTATATACATATATATATATACATATATATATATATATATATATATATACATATATATATATATATATCATATATATATATATTATATATATATATATATATAAACTTTGTTAAAAGAAACACTCAACAGTAGGAAAAGTGTCAATCAGCTGTCAGTTGATTGACAGCTGATGATTACTTATGGCATGAAACAGGCCTGTGCCGTCTCATAAAGAATTTACTTGAATCACTGGGATATATATATATATATATATATATATATATATATATATATGAGATAAATTGTCATAGGAGGAGAAAGAGCGCTGGCTGAAAACATTATGAAGGACCTACATGTCTGCATGCTCTCTAATCTGACACCCATGTGACCCAACCTTTCATTTTATCTCCCTCGCCGTCATCCTACAGTTTAAAAGAGTGTGGATTGTTTCAAAAGTCCCCCAAAGAAACGATTGATGGGCCCACCGCAGGATAGACAGATTCAATAAGAGAAGTAGAATTGACACGAAAAACAGTCTCACATGTGTTGTTGGCTTTCTGAATGCATGCGGATGAAGTCAAAAGCTGTTGGATTTGAGTTGCCCTTGTGTGTGTGTGTGTGTGTGTGTGTGTGTGTGTGTGTGTGTGTGTGTGCGTGTGCGTGTGCGTGTGCGTGTGCATGTGCATGTGCATGTGTGTGTGTTGAAGCCCAGGGGGTCATTTCCCTTTCTCGTTGGACAGACTATTAACTTTTTGATTGGCGGCAGGGCTGACGCTGCCTGTTCATCATTGAGCCCTGTCGATTCCTCAGCATCTGCAAACAGCACATAAATGCAAAGGCCTGAGTATGAACAGTGCATCTCAGCATCCTCTGAAAGGTCTGCATCACATGGCCATAAAGCAAAACAACAGCGTTTCACTGACACTGATTTCCTCTCTGGCAAGAAGTCACCGAAATAAATAACGTGGAACACTCTGCAATACAGAAGATGCTGAGTGCTGACAGCCTTTGGTGTAGTTTTAGTAGGTTTTTTTGTTGTTGTTGCTCTACTCCTCACCGTATTGCCTGTTGACGGGAGTAAAAACCCAAATCTCATCCTGTCGGACCAGATGATCTCAGCCATCTTCTCGGCGGATGCCTTGCCCTACAGTGAAATATTTCAGCGCATGTAACTTTGCAAACTTTACTCCGGCTCTCCCTTTTTAATTACTTGTTAGCCTTTTTATAGGGAAAGAAAATATGGCTGTCAGGGTTTATGGGGAAGGGGGGAGGAAGGAGGAGAAAAAAAAAGGGCTGACCTGTTTTATCTGCCCTTGCACATGCATCAGTGTAATGATGACAAAATGGGATGTTAACTAATGATTAGTAGAAATGGTTGCAGTTAATTAGTTGGTCCTTCGTTTATCGTTCCATTTGCACATTTTGGGGAGCAATCGTTATTAATTAGGGCCATCATGCCGAAAGGGGTGAGGTGGAACCCTACAGCCAAGTTAATCAGGCTGCAATGAAAGCTCCATTATCCTGCTCCGTCCCGTTGGCCTGTGATCTATTAGCATTATCTAAAAGCTGCAACGAGATCAAAGAGAGAGGTGGGGGGGGGTGAATAAAAGGAGACAAATAATAATAATAAATAGCACACCGTAAACAGAGAGGCATTTGATTGGCCGAAGTTTTAGGTCACTTGTTGTAATTGGAGAATCTTGAATGAAGGCTGCGGCGGTTTGCATAAATTCAGTTGGTTTTGCAGCGAGCCCTTTGGAGGAGGCTCGTCTCATGTGTGCCATTGTGCGTTAGTCCGCGTGGTGCAAGACACACACACAGAAACATGCGTACAGTCACGGGTTTGCTCGACAACAGCAACTGGAGTCGAAGTCAGCAATTTTATTTAGAGATATTCCTCACCATGTGTAATCTATTGTCACAGACTGTGAAGTAGAACATGCATATGCTGGATCTTTTTAAGACATTTGCACAAAGATTAAATGAAAAATCTACTCTGATAGAAAATATGCATACTATAATAATGTTTTTGTCTTCCAATTCTGAACAACAAGGTCATCATCTTTTATTTCATGTTTTATTTTATTATTATTATTATTATTATTATTATTTACCTAGGTTTATTTAGCAATATTCCTGGCCATTCCAGTCCCTCATATTGGTCAGATTTTAGGTGAAAGGTGATTGTGCAGTCAGTGAAATTATATCTGTATATGTGCAGCTTAGTGTTTGGATCACACCATTATTTCTATTTCATTAATCTGCCACAAAAAAAGAGAGAGGTAACTCATTAGTTTCATGTAGGTTTCTAAAACAAGAGTTTTGCAGGGCTTTCGGTGCATGACCTAGGTGAATGCAAATCAGATAAAGGGTCTCCTCCCTATAAGACTTAATACCATGAAAGAGTTGGGGCATTAATCACAAATAACCAGGGACTGGGCAACAAAATGTAAAAGAGGAAATCAATGCATTTTCAGAGTCTATTTCATGTAAATAAGCCCTGAAGT